>NW_027311888.1:482500-485000 GCF_040954645.1 Diabrotica undecimpunctata | reverse complement strand
ACACACACGCTTCACCTCTCGACTCCTACCAATTAGTCGCTCCTTACAGCAAGCATGGCCTTCTTGCCACAGACGTAATCTTATCTCTGCGAGCCGAAGGGATACACACACACACACACATACACACACACGTACTCACACACACGCGCAAACACGCACGCACACACGCACACACACACACGCACACACGCACGCACACACGCACACACATACACTTACACACGCACACACACACGCACACACGCACACACACACACATACACTCTTCACCTCTCGACACCTACCTATTAGTCGCCTCTTACGATAGGCAGGGCCTTCTTGCCTCGGTCGTGCTCTTATCTCTGCAAGCCGAACTAACACACACACATACTCACACACGCACACACACGCACACACGCATACACACATACACTCTTCACCTCTCGACTCCTACTTATTAGTCGCCCCTTACAAGAGGAAGGGCCTTCTTGCCTCGGCCGTATTCTTATCTCTGCAAGCCAAACAGACACACACACATACACACACACACGCACACACACGCACACACGCACACACACACACACACACACATACACTCTTCACCTCTTGACTCCTACCCATTAGTCGCCTCTTAACGACAGGCAGTGCCTTCTTGCCACGGCCGTGTTCTCATCTCTGCGAGCCGACCGGACACACACACACACTGACACACACACATACACACACACACTCACACACGCACGCACACACGCACACACACACATACACTATTCACCTCTCGACTCCTACCCATTATTCTCCTCATACGACAGGCAGGGACTTCTTGCCACAGCCGTGTTCTTATCTCTGCAAGCCAAACGGTCACACACAAACACACGCACACACACACACACGCACACGCACACGCACACGCACACACTCTCCACCTCTCGACTCCTATCCATTAGTCGCCTCTTACGACAGGCATGGCCTTCTTGCCACCGCTTTTTTCTTATCTCTGCGAGCGAAGGGACACACACACACACATACACACACACACTCACACACACACACACGCACACACGCACGCACACACGCACACACACATACACTCACACACACACAAACACGCACACACGCACACACACATACATTCTTCACTTCTCTAATCCTACCTATTAGTCGCCTCTCACGACAGGCAGGGCCTTCTTGCCTCAGCCGTGTTCTTATCTCTGCAAGCCGAACGGACACACACACATACTCACACACGCACACACACACGCACACACGCACACACACATACACTCTTCACCTCTCGACTCCTACCTATTAGCTGCCTCTTACGTTAGGCAGGGCCTTCTTGCCTCGGTCGTGTTCTTATTTCTGCAAGCCGAACTAACACACACACATACTCACACACGCACACACGTACGCACACACGCACACACACATACACTCACACACACAAACACACACACGCACACACACATACACTCTTCACCTCTCGACTCCTACTTATTAGTCGCCCATTACAAGAGGCAGGGCCTTCTTGCCTTGGCCGTATTCTTATCTCTGCAAGCCAAACAGACACACACACATACACACACACATACACACACACTTACACACGCACACACACGCACACGCTCACGCACGCACTCTCCACCTCTCGACTCCTATCCATTAGTCGCCTCTTAAGACAGGCAGGGCCTTCTTGCCACGGACGTATACCTATCTTAGCGAGCCGAACGGACACACACACACACACTTGCACACATACACACACACACACACACGCTTCACCTATCGACTACTACCCATTCGTCGCTCCTTACAGCAAGCATGGCCTTCCTGCCACGGACGTATTCTTATCTCTGCGAGCCGAAGGGATACACACACACATACACACACATACACACACACACACATACACACACACATACTCATACACGCACGCACACACGCACACACACATACACTCACACACACACAAACACGCAGACACGCACACACACATACATTCTTCACCTCTCGAAACCTACCTATTAGTCGCCTCTTACGATAGGCAGGGTCTTCTTGCCTCGGTCGTGCTCTTATCTCTGTAAGCCGAACGGACACACACACACATACACACACACTCTCACACGCACTCACACGCACATACGCACACACATATACACTCTTCACCACTCGACTCCTACCCATTAGTCGCCTCTTACGACAGGCAGGGCCTTCTTGCCACAGCCGTGTTCTTATTTCTGCGAGCCGACTGGACACACACACTCACACACACAAATACACACACACACTCACACACGTACACACACGCACACACGCACACTCACACACACATACACTCTTCACCTCTCGACTCCTATCCATTAGTCGCCTCTTACGACAGGCAGGGCCTTCTTGCCACGGCCGTGTTCTTATCTCTGCGAGCCGACTGGACACACACACACTCACACACACAAATACACACACACACTCACACACGCACACACACGCACACTCACACACACATACACTCTACACCTCTCGA
>NW_027311888.1:442500-477500 GCF_040954645.1 Diabrotica undecimpunctata | reverse complement strand
AACAGGAAGTACCTGTATTAGTTAGTAATCGGCACAACAATGTACGGTCGACTTCCCAAGTTGACATCCCACTTTCCACATTTTCATCCAATTGCCCTAATTTTAATCTAGAGATAGAGTCGGACATTGATAGCTAGGGTACGGTTGGAAGATTATTGATTATTCTTAAACTATTTATAATTTATCATGTTTGAATTTTACTATGTTATGTAATACTTATATGTAAACTTTGAGTATTGACACTTGGGCCAGATTGCCCGATTCCGCAGTATGTCCAATATCAAATCTTCAGAATTCATATCCGAAATTGGACAGTATAATTTTATCACCCAGTAGACCGAATGAATCTATTTGTTATTAAATACACACACGTAGTTAATTAGGTTACATACACATTTGGTCAATTATAAATAATAATTTGGACATCAGTCAAAAGTACTGACAAAGTTAAACAATTTACATAAATTAAATACACATATCACGCTAGGTACGCGAAAAATATTGACCCAAATAGAATTTATATAAAACTAATATCTCTTGACTAGAGAAGCATTCAATCAATATTCACTCAACGAACATATAGTCTTCAACGATCAACTTCATCAGTCTCTACTCAAAGTAATCCCGGGTCTACACCCATAGTGTACGTCTCAACAATAAACTCTGCTACTATTATTTGGTGTTTCCATTACAACAGAACGAACATCTTCACTGAGCCAACGAAGGGAATTTGTTCATGGTCCTTCGAGCCGGATTAACGAGCCCAAGAAGAAGTACGGAAAACGTTAGGAATACACTGGTCACCTAAAGAGGATATAATCACATTCAAAATAGGGATAACGACGGCAAAGAAAATAACGAAAAGACACGTACTGTCAGAAGTAGCAAAACTATACGACCCACTGGGATGGATAGCACATGTAGTAATTCAGGCGAAAATGTTCATACAGGAATTATGGGAGCAAAAGACCAGTTGGGATAAAGAATTAACTAGCAACCAACAAAGCAGGTGGAATACATACCAGGCGCAATTAGTAAATCTGGAGAAAATAACATTGCCCAGGTGGAACAACTTAAGCAAGATAAACAGAGTAGAACTACATGGATTTGCAGATGCGTCTATGAAAGGATATGGAGCGGTAATCTACTCAAGGGTATTAGGCCCAGAAATTAAAACGAATCTAATGATAGCAAAATCGAAAGTCGCACCATTGAAAGGGAAAACGACGTTACCGAGGCTCGAGCTGTGTGCCGCGGTACTACTAGCAAATTTAATGAAGAAAACCCTACAAGCATTGAACAGGGAAAACATTGAGGTATATGCATGGTCGGACTCAACGATAACCCTGGCTTGGATAAGGGGATCATCAAAAAGGTGGAAAATGTTCGTCGCCAACAGAGTAGAGGAAATAAGACGCGTTATAGGACCGAAAAATTGGCATAAGGTAGATACAAAGGAAAATCCAGCGGACATCCTCTCACGTGGAAGTACCGCATCAGAATTATTAGAAGCAGAGCTATGGTGGAAGGGACCAACTTGGCTGACTAGTAACAAAACTTTAACTCAGGAATCAGAAGAAATACCAGAGACAAATGAGGAGGAAGTCAAAACGAAAATAACGGTGCACACGACAACGATAAAGGAGGACATATGCGAGAGATTCTCAAATTTAGAAAGAATGAGAAGAGTACTTTCATATTGTAGGAGATTTGCAGACAAATGCAGAAAAAAGAAGGACAATGGACAAAGTCAGATTACAGTCCAAGAATTAGAGGAAACGCTATTAAAGGTGATAAAGCACACACAGCACGCCTACTTCAAACAAGAAATAAATAAGCTGGAGAAGAAACAGCAATTAGACAAGAAAAATAAATTACCGTCATTGGTACCATTCCTGGATAGACAAGGAATTCTAAGAGTCACCGGAAGACTGAGACACACGAATCTAAAGTACGGAGAAAAACATCCGATAATTTTGCCAAAGGATAGTGCATTAACAAAGTTACTTATAACAGATAGTCACGCAAGAAATCTACATAGCGGATTACAACAAACACTACAGTACATAAAAAGGAAATACTGGATAATCAACGGCAGAAGAACCGTGAAAGATCATCTAGCAAAATGTTTAAGGTGCAGGAGGTATAAAAGCCAAGCAGCACAACAATTAATGGGAGATCTACCGAAAGACAGAGTGAACCCGAGTCATCCCTTTACTAACACAGGGATAGATTATGCCGGGCCAATAAAAATAAGTACCACGAGAGGCAGAGGACAGAGGAGCTATAAGGGCTACATCTCAGTATTTGTGTGTCTGTCAACGAAGGCAGTACACCTTGAGGTAGTAAGCGATATGTCTACGGATGCTTTCATCGCAGCGTTCAAGAGATTTACGGCACGCAGAGGACAGTGCAACAACGTATACAGCGATAACGGAACCACATTCGTAGGAACAGCAAATTTGTTGAAAAAAGAAAATCAAAAAATAGATGACGAGATAAAACAAGGATTACGGGCACTAGGTACCCAGTGGCATGTCATACCTGCATATGCACCACATTTCGCAGGATTATGGGAGAGCGCAGTGCGAATAATGAAATATCACTTGAAAAGAATCATCGATGAAACAGTTCTAACATATGAAGAATTGAGTACGGTGCTGGCACAAATAGAAGCATGTATGAACTCGAGACCATTATGTGGGTCATCAGAAGACCCTGAAGGGAAAATAGCCCTGACACCAGCTCACTTCCTTATAGGGAGAGAAATTATATCACCAAATCGGGAAGAAGAGCTTACGACTTATTTGAAGATGCCGACGAGGTAGAGATTAGTGGAGAAAATAAAAAGAGACTTCTGGAAAATTTGGAAACAGGAATACCTGCACCAATTACAACAGAGAAATAGATGGCATAAGGCGCACCCTAACATAAAAGAAAAAGAAATAGTTATAAAAAAAGAAGAGGATACACCTCCAGGCAGATGGCCATTAGCGAGGGTAACAGAAAAACACCCTGGAGCGGAGGGATTAACCAGAGTAGTAACAGTGAGAAAGGCAAACGGGAAACTGACTAAAAGACCCATACATAAGCTAATACGACTGGAAGAAGAGAAACAGGAAAAGCCGAAAAAGGCAGCAGCACTAAGATGGAAGAAAATACTAGTAGCTATAATGTTTTTAACGATGTTAAAACCCATAAAGGCAGAACCGTATAAAATATATAATCCGGTACCAGGATTTTTCACAGAAGACCTTGGAGAGGTCGTCATAGACCAGGGAACATTTCGAATAAAGGTGTTACTCGAAAAAGGAAGAATTCGAACAGAGCACCAACTAATAGGAAATATGATACAAGGCGTACGAGAACTGTGTCATGAGATAAAAATCGTGAATTGTAAGGATATAATAGAGAAATTGGAGGAAGGACAAAGAAAGGCGGAGTCAGTAAGCGAGAGGCTGACAGTAGAAATAAAAGGAAGGGAAAGAAGAGGAATATTAGGAACAATATTAACCTCAGTATTTGGAGTCAATGACGAAGCCTACAGTAACATTGAAGCATTAGATAATAACCAAAAGGAGCTAATAAAGGGATCACAACACCAGGCGAAGATAATGTTAGAAACAATAACATCAATCAATCACACAGAGAACAGGATAAACGAGCAAATGAACAAGTTTAACAAAGCACTAATCACAGGTCTACAAGAAATATCTAAAGGACTTAACGAAGTAGAAGACAAAGCACAAAAACTAGAAACCGAATATAGCACGTTACGAATACAAACGATAGCATTACAAGTTATGGACTTCATAAACGAATATACTCAATTTTACGAGGGAATATTAAACCTTCACTATAACCACGGACACTTCATTGATATAGTGAAACCGGGTGAAATAACCAAATTAATAGGGAAAGCAGGGCAGATACTGCCTCAAGGGGTCGAAATACGACGACAACCCATTATAGAAACAGAAGTCAGTCATGACGACAGATATATAACAGTCATCGGCTACTTCATAGTGACAGGGAAAAATAAGTACAGCATGCTCAAAGTCACGGCCATACCACTTAACGTTGAGGGGTCGGTGTTGCGCACATTTGTCGCCCCAAGGAATCTACTGGTCGTAGATTATAACACACTGCACTACTTCGAATTGACCACGGAAGATAGAGAAAGGTGCTTACTGTTGACAAAGGCGCAGATAGCGTGCTCACCAACGGCTATAAGAAACATGGATACCCAACCAAACTGCATACTAGAAGAAATTTATGAGCGATCTAAGAATAGCACATGTCAAGTGGTAGCCAGGACAATACAGACAGCTCAATGGAGTAAGATGGGTACTCCCAACCTCTGGCTAGTTATCACGCCAGTCACGATACACATATCCATTATTTGCGATGGAAATCGGAGCGAAAGAGTACTGGAACGAGTCACATCCCTGAAGCTTTCACCCAAATGTATCGCCCAAACGAAAAATATTACATTACTCCCCACTAGCAGTGGGGTGGACAGAGCAGTGACGAGTTACCTGAAGTCGCCAATCACTCCCGTGACCCAACTGGTGGCGAGGACACCCCGCAAGTTTAACACGCCTCTAAACACCTACCTTGACATACCAGGAGGAGAGCTACGTCATGTGTTACTTGAGGAGGAGAGTCTGGAACAAGAAATGACGCATACGCAGTGGCGATCGATTCATGAATCTAATTGGCATTATTTTGTGGCCACCGGGATCATTACTATAATGGTAATAATTGGGATTCTCACGTTATGGAAGTACCGTCCTGTTGCACGACTATGTCGTTCAGGGAATCCACAAACTCAGACTAACGAACAGGAAGTACCTGTATTAGTTAGTAATCGGCACAACAATGTACGGTCGACTTCCCAAGTTGACATCCCACTTTCCACATTTTCATCCAATTGCCCTAATTTTAATCTAGAGATAGAGTCGGACATTGATAGCTAGGGTACGGTTGGAAGATTATTGATTATTCTTAAACTATTTATAATTTATCATGTTTGAATTTTACTATGTTATGTAATACTTATATGTAAACTTTGAGTATTGACACTTGGGCCAGATTGCCCGATTCCGCAGTATGTCCAATATCAAATCTTCAGAATTCATATCCGAAATTGGACAGTATAATTTTATCACCCAGTAGACCGAATGAATCTATTTGTTATTAAATACACACACGTAGTTAATTAGGTTACATACACATTTGGTCAATTATAAATAATAATTTGGACATCAGTCAAAAGTACTGACAAAGTTAAACAATTTACATAAATTAAATACACATATCACGCTAGGTACGCGAAAAATATTGACCCAAATAGAATTTATATAAAACTAATATCTCTTGACTAGAGAAAGATTCAATCAATATTCACTCAACGAACATATAGTCTTCAACGATCAACTTCATCAATCTCTACTCAAAGTAATCCCGGGTCTACACCCATAGTGTACGTCTCAACAATAAACTCTGCTACTATTATTTGGTGTTTCCATTACAACAGAACGAACATCTTCACTGAGCCAACGAAGGGAATTTGTTCACACGCCCACACGCACACACACATACATTCTTCACCTCTCGACTCCTACCTATTAGTCGCCTCTTACGATAGGCAGGGCCTTCTTGCCTTGGCCGTGTTCTTATCACTGCAAGCCGAACGGACACACACACATACTCACACACGCACACACACACGCACACACGCACACACACATACACTTTTCACCTCTCGACTTCTACTTATTAGTCGCCCACTCTTCGCCTCTCGACTCCTATCCATTAGTCGCCCCGTACGATTTGCATCGCTTTCTTGCCACGGCTGTTTTCTTATCTCTGCGAGCCGAAGGGACACACACACATACATACACACACACTCACAAACACACACACACACGCACGCACACACGCACACACACATACACTCACACACACACAAACACGCCCACAAGCACACACACATACATTCTTCACCTCTCGACTCCTACCTATTAGTCGCCTCTTACGATAGGCAGGGCCTTCTTGCCTCGGTCGTGTTTTTATCTCTGCAAGCCGAACTAACACACACACATACTCACACACGCACACACACACGCACACACGCACACACACATACTCTTTTCACCTCTCGACTCCTACATATTAGTCGCCCACTCTTCGCCTCTCGACTCCTATCCATTAGTCGCCCCGTACGATTTGCATCGCTTTCTTGCCACGGCTGTTTTCTTATCTCTGCGAGCCGAAGGGACACACACACATACATACACACACACTCACAAACACACACACACGCACGCACACACGCACACACACATACACTCACACACACACAAACACGCCCGCACGCACACACACATACATTCTTCACCTCTCGACTCCTACCTATTAGTCGCCTCTTACGATAGGCAGGGACTTCTTGCCACGGCCGTGTTCTTATCTCTGCAAGCCGAACGGACACACACACATACTCACACACGCACACACACACGCACACACGCACACACACATACACTCTTCACCTCTCGACTCCTACCTATTAGTCGCCCCTTACAACTGGCAGGGTCTTCTTGCCTTGGCCGTATTCTTACCTCTGCAAGCCAGACGGACACACACACATACACACACACTCACACACGCACACACACGCACACACGCACACACACACATACACTCTTCACCTCTCGACCCCTACCCATTAGTCGCCTTTTACGACAGGCAGGGCCTTCCTGCCACGGCCATGTTCTTATCTCTGCGAGCCGACCGGACACACATACTCACACACACACATACAAGAACACACACACACACGCACGCACACACGCGCACACACACATATACACTCTCCACCTTTCGACTCCTATCCATTAGTCGCCTCTTAAGACAGGCATGACCTTCTTGCCACGGACGTATTCTTATCTCTGCAAGCCGAACGGACACACACACATACTCACACACGCACACACACACGCACACACGTACACACACACATACACTCTTCACCTCTCGACTCCTACCCATTAGTCGCCTCTTACGACAGGCAGGGCCTTCTTGCCACGCCGTGTTCTCATTTCAGCGAGCCGACCGGACACACACAAACACGCCCACACGCACACACACATACATTCTTCACCTCTCGACTCCTACCTATTAGTCGCCTCTTACGATAGGCAGGGACTTCTTGCCACGCCGTGTTCTTATCTCTGCAAGCCGAACGGACATACACACATACTCACACACGCACACACACACGCACACACGCACACACACATACACTCTTCACCTCTCGACTCCTACCTATTAGTCGCCCCTTACAACTGGCAGGGTCTTCTTGCCTTGGCCGTATTCTTACCTCTGCAAGCCAGACGGACACACACACATACACACACAATCACACACGCACACACACGCACACACGCACACACACACATACACTCTTCACCTCTCGACTCCTACCCATTAGTCGCCTCTTAAGACAGGCAGAGCCTTCTTGCAACGAACGCATTCTTATCTCTGCGAGCCGAAAGGACACGCACACACACTCACACACAAACACACACACGCAAGCACACATACACTATTCACCTCTCGACTTCTACCCATTATTCTCCTTTTACGACAGGCAGGGACTTCTTGCCACGGCCGTGTTCTTATCTCTGCAAGCCGAATGGACACACACACACGCACACACAAACACACACACACACGCACACACGCACACACACGCACCCACGCACACGCACACACTCTCCACCTCTCGACTCCTATCCATTAGCCGCCTCTTAAGACAGGTAGGGCCTTCTTGCCACGGCCGTTATCTTATCTCTGCGAGCCGAGCGGACAAACACACACACCCACACACACACACACACACACACATACACTCTTCACCTCTCGACCCCTACCTTTTAGTCGCCTCTTACGAGAGGCAGGGCCTTCTTGCCCCGGCCGTATTCATATCTCTGCAAGCCGAACGGACACACACACTCATACACACATACTCACACACGCACAAACACACATACTCGCACACACGCACACAAACATACACTCTTCACCTCTCGACTCCTACCAATTAGTCGCTCCTTACAACAAGCATGGCCTTCTTGCCACGGCCGTATTCTTATCTCTGCAAGCCGAACGGACACACACACTCTTACACACACACTCACACACGCACAAACACACACACACGCACACACACATACACTCTTCACCTCTCGACTCCTACCTTTTAGTCGCCTCTTACGATAAGCAGGGCCTTCTTGCCGCGGTCGTGTTCTCATCTCTGCAAGCCAAACTAACACACACACATACTCACACACGCACACAGACACACACACACGCACAGACGCACACACACATACACTCTTCACCTCTCGACTCCTACTTATTAGTCGACCCTTACAAGAGGCAGGGCCTTCTGGCCTCGGCCGTATTCTTATCTCTGCAAGCCAAACGGACACACACACATACACACACACTCACACACGCCCACACACGCACACACGCACACACACACACACACATACACTCTTCACCTCTCGACTCCTACCCATTATTCTTCTCTTACGACAGGCAGGGACTTCTTGCCACGGCCGTGTTTTTATCTCTGCAAGCCAAACGGACACACACACATACTCACACACGCACTCACGCACACACACATATACACTCTTCACCTCTCGACTCCTACCTATTAGTCGCCCCTTACAACTGGCAGGGTCTTCTTGCCTTGGCCGTATTCTTACCTCTGCAAGCCAGACGGACACACACACATACACACACACTCACACACGCACACACACACGCACACACGCACACACACACATACACTCTTCACCTCTCGACCCCTACCCATTAGTCGCCTCTTACAACAGGCAGGGCCTTCCTGCCACGGCCATGTTCTTATCTCTGCGAGCCGACCGGACACACACACACACTCACATACACACATACAAGAACAAACACAGACACGCACGCACACACGCGCACACACACATATACACTCTTCACCTCTCGACTCCTACCCATTATTCTTCTATTTCGAAAGGCAGGGACTTCTTGCCACGGCCATGTTCTTATCTCTGCAAGCCGACCGGACACACACACTCACACACACACATACAAGAACACACACACACGCACGCACACACGCGCACACACACATATACACTCTCCACCTTTCGACTCCTATCCATTAGTCGCCTCTTAAGGCAGGCGTGGCCTTCTTGCCTCGGTCGTATTCTAATCTCTGCGAGCCAAACGGACACACACACACTGACACACACACACGTTCACACACACGCACACACACACATACACTTTTCACCTCTCGACTCCTACCCATTATTCTCCTATTACGACAGGCAGGGACTTCTTGCCACGGCCGTGTTCTTATCTCTGCAAGCCGAACGGACACACACACATACTCACACACGCACACACGCACACACGCATACACACATACACTCTTCACCTCTCGACTCCTACTTATTAGTCGCCCCTTACAAGAGGCAGGGCCTTCTGCCTCGGCCGTATTCTTATCTCTGCAAGCGAAACAGACACAAACATATACATACACACACACGCACACACACGCACACAAGCACACACACACACACATACACTCTTCACCTCTCGACTCCTACCCATTAGTTGCCTCTTAACGACAGGCAGTGCCTTCTTGCCACGGCCGTGTTCTCATCTCTGCGAGCCGACCGGACACACACACACACACACTGACACACACACATACACACACACACTCACACACGCACGCACACACGCACACACACATACACTCTTCACCTCTCGACTCCTACCCATTATTCTCCTCTTACGACAGGCAGGGACTTCTTGCCACGGCCGTGTTTTTATCTCTGCAAGCCAAACGGACACACACACACGCACACACACACACACGCACACGCACACGCACACACTCTCCACCTCTCGACTCCTATCCATTAGTCGCCTCTTACGACAGGCATGGCCTTCTTGCCACCGCTTTTTTCTTATCTCTGCGAGCGAAGGGACACACACACACACATACACACACACACACGCACACACACATACATTCTTCACCTCTCTAATCCTACCTATTAGTCGCCTCTCACGACAGGCAGGGCCTTCTTGCCTCGGCCGTGTTCTTATTTCTGCAAGACGAACGGACACACACACACATACTTACACACGCACACACGCACACGCACACGCACACACTCTCCACCTCTCGACTCCTACCTATTAGTCGCCTCTTACGACAGGCAGGGCCTTCTTGCCTTGGGGGTGTTCCTATCTCTGCAAGCCGAACGGACACACACACATACTCACACACTCACACACACACGCACACACGCACACACACACATACACTCTTCACCTCTCGACTCCTACCTATTAGTCGCCTATTACGATAGGCAGGGCCTGCTTGCCTCGGTCGTGTTCTTATTTCTGCAAGCCAAACAGACACACACACATACACACACACTTACACACGCACCCACACGCACACGCACACGCACACACTCTCTACCTCTCGACTCCTATCCATTAGTCGCCTCTTAAGACAGGCAGGGCCTTCTTGCCACGGACGTATACCTATCTCTGCGAGCCGAACGGACACACACACACACATACACGCTTCACCTCTCGACTCCTACCCATTAGTCGCTCCTTACAGCAAGCATGGCCTTCTTGCCACGGACGTATTCTTATCTCTGCGAGCCGAAGGGATACACACACACATACACACACACACACGCACACACGCACACACACACATACACTCTTCACCTCTTGACTCCTACCTATTAGTCGCCTCTTACGATAGGCAGGGCCTTCTTGCCTCGGTCGTGCTCTTATCTCTGCAAGCCGAACGGACACACACACACATACACACACACTCTCACACGCACACACACGCACATACGCACACACATATACACTCTTCACCACTCGACTCCTACCCATTAGTCGCCTCTTACGACAGGCAGGGCCTTCTTGCCACGGCCGTGTTCGTATCTCTGCGAGCCGACTGGACACACACACTCACACACACAAATACACACACACACTCACACATGCACACACACGCACACACGCACACTCACACACACATACACTCTTCACCTCTCGACTCCTACCCATTAGTCGCCTCTTACGAAAGGCAGGGCCTTATTGCCACGGCCGTGTTCTTATCTCTGAGAGCCGACTGGACACACACACACTCACACACGCACACACACGCACACACGCACTTACACACATACACTCTTCACCTCTCGACTCCTACGTATTAGTCGCCGCTTACGACAGGCAGGGCCTTCTTGGCACGGACGTGTTCTCATTTCAGCGAGCCGAATGAACACGCATACATACACACACACACTTACACACGCACAAACACACACACACCCACACACGCACACACACACACACACACACATACACTCTTCACCTCTCGACTCCTACCAATTAGTCGCCACTTACGACAGGCAGGGCCTTCTTGCCTTGGCGGTATTCTTATCTCTGCAAGCCGAACGGACACATACACACTCACACACACAAGCACGCACACATGCACACACACGCACACACACAAAAACACTTTTCACCTCTCGACTCCTACCAATTAGTCGCCACTTACGACAGGCAGGGCATTCTTGCCTCGGCCGTATTCTTATCTCTGCAAGCCGAACGGACATATACACACTCACACACACACGCACGCACACACGCACACACACGCACACACACACACAAATACATTCTTCACCTCTCGACTCCTACCCATTAGTCGCCTCTTACGACAGGCATTGCCTTGTTGCCTCGGTCGTATTCTAATCTCTGCGAGCCGAATGGACACACACAAACATACACACACACACTTACACACGCACAAACACACACACACCCACACACGCACACACTCACGTACTCTCTTCACCTCTCGACTCCTACCCATTAGTTGCCTCTTACGACAGGCAGGGACTTCTTGCCACGGCCGTGTTCTTATCTCTGCAAGCCGAACGGACACACACACACGCACACACAAACACACGCACACAGGCACACACGCACACACGCACACACGCACACGCACACATTCTCCACCTCTCGATTCCTATCCATTAGTCGCCTCTTAAGACAGGCAGGGCCTTCTTGCCACGGACGTATTCTTATCTCTGCGAGCCGAAAGGACACACACACACACACGCACACACAAACACACGCACACAGGCACACACGCACACACGCACACGTACACGCACACGCACACACTCTCCACCTCTCGACTAATATCCATTAGTCGCCTCTTAAGACAGGCAGGGCGTTCTTGCCTCGGCCGTATTCTTATCTCTGCAAGCCAAACGGACACACACACACATACACACACATACTCACACACGCACAAACACACGCACACACACAAAGACACATACACTCTTCACCTCTCGACTCCTATTCATTAGTCGCCTCTTACGACAGGCAGGGACTTCTTGCCACGGCCGTGTTCTTATCTCTGCGAGCCGAACGGACACACACACATACACACACACGCACACACACACGCACACACGCACCCACACACATACTCTCTTCACCTCTCGACTCCTACTTATTAGTCGCCCACTCTTCACATCTCGACTCCTACCCATTAGTCGCCCCGTACGATTTGCATCGCCTTCTTGCCACGGCTGTTTTCTTATCTCTGCGAGCCGAAGGGACACACACACATACATACACACACACTCACAAACACACACACACACAACACGCACGCACACACGCACACACACATACACTCACACACACACAAACACGCCCACACGCACACACACATACATTCTTCACCTCTCGACTCCTACCTATTAGTCGCCTCTTACGATAGGCAGGGCCTTCTTGCCTTGGCCGTGTTCTTATCACTGCAAGCCGAACGGACACACACACCTACTCACACACGCACACAGACACGCACACACGCACACACACATACACTTTTCACCTCTCGACTCCTACTTATTAGTCGCCCACTCTTCGCCTCTCGACTCCTATCCATTAGTCGCCCCGTACGATTTGCATCGCTTTCTTGCCACGGCTGTTTTCTTATCTCTGCGAGCCGAAGGGACACACACACATACATACACACACACTCACAAACACACACACACACACGCACGCACACACGCACACACACATACACTCACACACACAAACACGCCCACACGCACACACACATACATTCTTCACCTCTCGACTCCTACCTATTAGTCGCCTCTTACGATAGGCAGGGCCTTCTTGCCTCGGTCGTGTTTTTATCTCTGCAAGCCGAACTAACACACACACATACTCACACACGCACACACACACGCACACACGCACACACACATACACTTTTCACCTCTCGACTCCTATTTATTAGTCGCCCACTCTTCGCCTCTCGACTCCTATCCATTAGTCGCCCCGTACGATTTGCATCGCTTTCTTGCCACGGCTGTTTTCTTATCTCTGCGAGCCGAAGGGACACACACACATACATACACACACACTCACAAACACACACACACGCACGCACACACAAACACACACACATACACTCACACACACACAAACACGCCCACACGCACACACACATACATTCTTCACCTCTCGACTCCTACCTATTAGTCGCCTCTTACGATAGGCAGTGACTTCTTGCCACGGCCGTGTTCTTATCTCTGCAAGCCGAACGGACACACACACATACTCACACACGCACACACACACGCACATACACATACACTCTCCACCTCTCGACTCCTATCCATTAGTCGCTTCGTAAGACAGGCAGGGCCTTCTTGCCACGGACGTATACCTATCTCTGCGAGCCGAACGGACACACACACACACTTGCACACATACACACACACACACATACACGCTTCACCTCTCGACTCCTACCCATTAGTCGCTCCTTACAGCAAGCATGGCCTTCTTGCCACGGACGTATTCTTATCTCTGCGAGCCGAAGGGATACACACACACATACACACACACACACACGCACACACGCACACACACACACATACACTCTTCACCTATTGACTTCTACCTATTAGTCGCCTCTTACGATAGGCAGGGCCTTCTTGCCTCGGTCGTGCTCTTATCTCTGCAAGCCGAACGGACACACACACGCATACACACACACTCTCACACGCACACACACGCACATACGCACACACATATACACTCTTCACCACTCGACTCCTACCCATTAGTCGCCTCTTACGACAGGCAGGGCCTTCTTGCCACGGCCCTGTTCGTATCTCTGCGAGCCGACTGGACACACACACTCACACACACAAATACACACACACACTCACACATGCACACACACGCACACACGCACACTCACACACACATACACTCTTCACCTCTCGACTCCTACCCATTAGTCGCCTCTTACGACAGGCAGGGCCTTCTTGCCACGGCCGTGTTCTTATCTCTGCGAGCCGACTGGACACACACACATTCACACACACAAATACACACACACACTCACACACGCACACACACGCACACTCACACACACATACACTCTTCACCTCTCGACTCCTACCCATTAGTCGCCTCTTACGAAAGGCAGGGCCTTCTTGCCACGGCCGTGTTCTTATCTCTGAGAGCCGACTGGACACACACACATTCACACACACAAATACACACACACACTCACACACGCACACACACGCACACTCACACACACATACACTCTTCACCTCTCGACTCCCATTCATTAGTCGCCTCTTACGACAGGCAGGGACTTCTTGCCACGGCCGTGTTCTTATCTCTGCGAGCCGAACGTATACACACACACACTCACACACGCACACACACGCACACTCACACACACATACACTCTTCACCTCTCGACTCCTACCCATTAGTCGCCTCTTACGAAAGGCAGGGCCTTCTTGCCACGGCCGTGTTCTTATCTCTGAGAGCCGACTGGACACACACACATTCACACACACAAATACACACACACACTCACACACGCACACACACGCACACTCACACACACATACACTCTTCACCTCTCGACTCCCATTCATTAGTCGCCTCTTACGACAGGCAGGGCCTTCTTGCCCCGGCCGTATTCTTATCTCTGGAAGCCGAGCGGACAAACACACACACACACACGCACGTTCGCACACACGCACACACACACACTCACACACGCACAAACACACGCACACAAGCACACACACACACACATATACACTCTTCACCTTTCGACTCCTACCCATTAGTCGCCTCTTACAACAGGCAGGGACTACTGGCCACAGTCGAGTTCTTATCTCTGTGTGCCGAACGGACACACACACTCACACACACACTCACACACACACGCACGCACACACGCACACACACACACGCACCCACGCACACGCACACGCACACGCACACACTCTCCACCTCTCGACTCCTATCCATTAGTCGCCTCTTAAGACAGGCAGGGCCTTCTTGCCACGGACGTATTCTTATCTCTGCAAGCCGAACGGACACACATACATACACTCGCACACACACACACGTTCACACGAACACACACACACACACACGCACACACAAACACAATCACACACGAACACACGCACACACACACGTACACTCTTTACCTCTCGACTCCTACCCATTAGTCGCTCCCTACAGCAGGCATGGCCTTCTTGCCACGGCCGTATTCTTATCTCTGCGAGCAGAAGGGACCAACACACACACATACACATATACACACACACATGCTCACACACACACACACGCACACACGAACACACACACACACAAGCACACATACTCTCTTCACCTCTCGACTCCTACCCATTAGTTGCCTCTTACGACAGGCATGGCCTTCTTGCATACAGACACACATAGACACTCACACACACACACACACACACACCTACACTATTCACCTCTCGACTCTTACCTATTACTCGCCCCTTACGACAGACAGGGCCTTCTTGCCACCGCCGTATTCTTATCTCTGCGAGCCGAACGGACACACACACACACACTCACACACACGGACACACACACACCTACACTCTTCACCTCACGACTCCTACCTATTACTCGCCCCTTACGACAGGCAGGGCCTTCTTGCCTCGCTGTATTCTTATCTCTGCAAGCCGAACATACACACATACATGCACACACACTTACACACACGTTCACTCTTCACCTATCGACTCCTACCCATTAGTCGCTCCTTGCAGCAGGCATGGCCTTCTTGCCACGACCGAATTCTTATCTCTGTAAGCCGAAGGGACACACACACATACACACACGCACGCACACACGCGCACACACGCACACATGCACATACCTACACTCTCCACCTCTCGACTCCTACCCATTAGTCGCCTCTTACGACAGGCAGGGCCTTCTTGCTACGGCTGTATTCTTATCTCTGCAAGCCGAACGGACACACACACACATACACTCACACACGCACACACACACACTCACACACAGGTACACTCTTCATCTCGCGACTCCTACCCATTAGTCGCTCCTTACAGCAGGCATGGCCTTCTTACCACGGCCGTATTCTTATCTCTGCGAGCCGTAGGGATACACACACTCACACACACACGCACGCACGCACACACACACACTCACAAACATCCACACAGACGCACACGCACACACGCACGCTCACACGAACACACACACACACTCACACACGCACACACACACGCACACACGCACACACACACATACACTCTTCACCTCTCGACTCCTACCTATTAGTCGCCTTTTACGATAGGCACGGCCTTCTTGCCTCCGTCGTGTTCTTATCTCTGCAGGCCGAACTAACACACACACAAACTCACACACGCACACACACACGCGCACACACATACACTCTTCACCTCTCGACTCCTACTTATTAGTCGCTCCTTACAAGCGGCAGGGCCTTTTTGCCTCGGCCGTATTCTTATCTCTGCATGCCAAACGGACACACAAACATACACACGCACGCACACACACACACACACATACACGCTTCACCTCTCGACTCCTACCAATTAGTCGCCCGTTACGACATTCAGGGCCTTCTTGCCACGGCCGTATTTTTATCTCTGCGAGCCGAGCGGACACACACACAGTCACACACACATACATACACTATTCACCTCTCGACTCCTCCCTTTTGGTCGCCTCTTACGAGAGGCAGGGCCTTCTTGCCCCGGCCGTATCCTTATCTCTGCAAGCCGAACGGATACACACACGCACACACACACGCACGCACACACGCACACACACACACAAATACACTCTTCACCTCTCGACTCCTACCCATTAGTCGCCTTTTACGACTGGCATGTCCTTCTTGCCTCGAGCGTATTCTAATCTCTGCGAGCCGAACGGACACTTACATACACACACACACACTAACAAACGCACAAACACACACACACACGCACACACACATACACTCTTCACCTCTCGACTCCTACCCATTAGTCACCTCTTACGACAGGCATGGCATTCTTGCCACCGCTGCTTTCTTTTCTCTGCGAGCCGAAGGGACACACATACACACACACACTCACAAAGACACACACACGCACCCACACACGCACACACACATACACTAACATACACACACACGCACACACGCACACACACATACACTCTTCACCTCTCGATTCCTACCTATTAGTCGCCCCTTACAAGAGGCAGGGCCTTCTTGCCTTGGCCGTATTCTTATCTCTGCAAGCCAAAGGGTAACACACACACAAATACACACACAGATTTACACACGCAAAAACACACGCACACACACAAAGACACATACACTCTTCACGTCTCGACTCCTACCCATTAGTCGCCCTTTACGACAGGCAGGGCCTTCTTGCCACGGCCATGTTCTTATCTCTGAGAGCCGAACGGACATACACACACACTCACACACACACGCACGCTCACACGCACCCACACATGCACACACGCACAAGCACACGCACACGCACACACTCTCCACCTCTCGACTCCTATCCATTAGTCACCTCTTAAGACAGGCAGGGCCTTCTTGCCTCGGCCTTATTCTTATCTCTGCAAGCCGAACGGACTCACATACATACACACACGCTCACACACGCACACACACACGCACACACGCACACACACATACACTCTTTACCTCTCGACTCCTACCCATTAGTCGCCCTTTACGACAGGCAGGGCCTTCTTGCCACGGCCATGTTCTTATCTCTGAGAGCCGAACGGACATACACACACACTCACACACACACGCACGCTCACACGCACACACACATGCACATACGCACAAGCACACGCACACGCACACACTCTCCACCTCTCGACTCCTATCCATTAGTCACCTCTTAAGACAGGCAGGGCCTTCTTGCCTCGGCCGTATTCTTATCTCTGCAAGCCGAACGGACTCACATACATACACACACGCTCACACACGCACACACACACGCACACACGCACACACACATACACTCTTTACCTCTCGACTCCTACCCATTAGTCGCCTCTTACGACAGGCAGGGCCTTCTTGCTACGGCCATGTTCTTATCTCTGCGAGCCGAACGGACATACACACACACTCAAACACACACGCACGCTCACACGCACACACACACACGCACACACGCACACGCACACGCACACGCACACACTCTCAACCTCTCGACTCCTATCCATTAGTCACCTCTTAAGACAGGCAGGGCCTTCTTGCCTCGGCCGTATTCTTATCTCTGCAAGCCAAACGGACACACACACACTCACACACACAAGCACGCACACATGCACACACACGCACACACACAAATACACTTTTCACCTCTCGACTCCTACCTATTAGTCGCCCCTTACAAGAGGCAGGGCCTTCTTGCCTCGGACGTATTCTTATCTCTGCAAGCCGAACGGACACACACACACTCACACACACACGCACGCACACACGCACACACACGCACACACACACACACAAATACACTCTTCACCTCTCGACTCCTACCCATTAGTCGCCTCTTACGACAGGCAGGGCCTTCTTGCCACGGCCGTGTTCTCATTTCAGCGAGCCGAGCGTACACACACATACACGCACACACAAACACACGCACACAGGCACAAACGCACACACGCAAACGCTCACGCACACGCACACACTCTACACCTCTCGACTCCCATCCATTAGTCGCCTCTTAAGACAGGCAGGGCCTTCTTGCCACGCACGCATTCTTATCTCTGCAAGCCGAACGGACACACACACACACGCACACACAAAAACACGCACACAGGCACACACGCACACACGCACACACGCACACACGCACACACTCTCCACCTCTCGATTCCTATCCATTAGTCGCCTCTTAAGACAGGCAGGGCCTTCTTGCCACGGACGTATTCTTATCTCTGCGAGTCGAACGGACACACACACACACGCACAGACAAACACACGCACACAGGCACACACGCACACACGCACACGTACACGCACACGCACACACTCTCCACCTCTCGACTCCTATCCATTAGTCGCCTCTTACGACAGGCAGGGACTTCTTGCCACGGCCGTGTTCTTATCTCTGCAAGCCGAACGGACACACACACACTCACACACACACACACACATACACTCACACATGTACGCACACACGCACACACACACATACACTCTTCACCTCTCGACTCCTACCCATTATTCTCCTCTTACGACAGGCAGGGACTTCTTGCCACGGCCGTGTTCTTATATCTGCAAGCCGAACGGACACACACACACGCACACACACACGAATACGCACACTCACACGCACACACTCTTCACCTCTCGACTGCTACCCATTATTCTCCTCTTACGACAGGCAGGGACTTCTTGCCACGGCCGTGTTCTTATCTCTGCAAGCCGAACGGACACACATACACACACACTCACACACACACGCACACACGCATGCACACACGCACACACACATACACTCACACACACAAACACGCACATACGCACACACACATACATTCTTCACCTCTCGACTCCTACCTATTAGTCGTCTCTCACGACAGGCAGGGTCTTCTTGCCTCGGCCGTGTTCTTATCTCTGCAAGCCAAACTGACACACACACACAAATACACACACATACTCACACACGCAAAAACACACGCACACACACAAAGACACATACGCTCTTCACCTCTCGACTCCTATTCATTAGTCGCCTCTTACGCCAGGCAGGGACTTCTTGCCACGGCCGTGTTCTTATCTCTGCAAGCCAAACGGACACACACACACGCACACACACACACACACGCACACGCACACGCACACACTCTTCACCTCTCGACTCCTACCCATTATTCTCCTCTTACGACAGGCAGGGACTTCTTGCCACGGCCGTGTTCTTATCTCTGCAAGCCGAACGGACACACACATACACACACACTCACACACACACGCACACACGCACGCACACACGCACACACACATACACTCACACACACAAACACGCACATACGCACACACACATACATTCTTCACCTCTCGACTCCTACCTATTAGTCGTCTCTCACGACAAGCAGGGTCTTCTTGCCTCGGCCGTGTTCTTATCTCTGCAAGCCGAACGAACACACACACACTCACACACACACACACACACATACACTCTTAACCTCTCGACTCCTACCCATTAGTCGCCTCTTACGACATTCAGGGACTTCTTGCCACAATCGTATTCTTATCTCTGCAAGCCGAACGGACACACACACATACTCACACACGCACACACACACGCACACACGTACACACACACATACACTCTTCACCTCTCGACTCCTACCCATTAGTCGCCCTTTACGACAGGCAGGGCCTTCTTGCCACGGCCATGTTCTTATCTCTGAGAGCCGAACGGACATACACATACACTCACACACACACGCACGCTCACACGCACACACACATGCACACACGCACACGCACACGCACACGCACACACTCTCCACCTCTCGACTCCTATCCATTAGTCACCTCTTAAGACAGGCTGGGCCTTCTTGCCTCGGTCGTATTCTTATCTCTGCAAGCCGAACGGACACACATACATACACACACGCTCACACACGCACACACACACGCACACACGCACACACACATACACTCTTTACCTCTCGACTCCTACCCATTAGTCGCCCTTTACGACAGGCAGGGCCTTCTTGCTACGGCCATGTTCTTATCTCTGCGAGCCGAACGGACATACACACACACTCAAACACACACGCACGCTCACCCGCACACACACACACGCACACACGCACACGCACACGCACACGCACACACTCTCAACCTCTCGACTCCTATCCATTAGTCACCTCTTAAGACAGGCTGGGCCTTCTTGCCTCGGCCGTATTCTTATCTCTGCAAGCCGAACGGACACACACACACTCACACACACAAGCACGCACACATGCACACACACGCACACACACAAATACACTTTTCACCTCTCGACTCCTACCCATTAGTCGCCTCTTACGACAGGCATAGCCTTTTTGCCTCGGCAGTATTCTAATCTCTGCGAACCGAATGGACACACACAAACATACACACACACACATTTACACACGTACAAACACACACACACCCACACACGCACACACACATACACATACATTATTCACCTCTCGACTCATACCTATTAGTCGCCCCTTACAAGAGGCAGGGCCTTCTTGCCTCGGACGTATTCTTATCTCTGCAAGCCGAACGGACACACACACACTCACACACACACGCACGCACACACGCACACACACGCACACACACACACACACAAATACACTCTTCACCTCTCGACTCCTACCCATTAGTCGCCTCTTACGACAGGCATGGCCATCTTGCCTTGGCCGTATTCTAATCTCTGCGAGCCGAATGGACACACACATACATACACACACACACTTACACACGCACAAACACACACACACCCACACACGCACACACTCACATACCCTCTTCACCTCTTGACTCCCATCCATTAGTCGCCTCTTAAGACAGGCAGGGCCTTCTTGCCACGAACGCATTCTTATCTCTGCAAGCCGAACGGACACACACACACACGCACACACACGCACACACGCAAGCACACATACAGTATTCACCTCTCGACTTCTACCCATTATTCTCCTCTTACGACAGGCAGGGACTTCTTGCCACGGCCGTGTTCTTATCTCTGCAAGCCGAACGGACACACACACACGCACACACAAACACACGCACACAGGCACACACGCACATACGCACACACGCACACACTCTCCACCTCTCGATTCCTATCCATTAGTCGCCTCTTAAGAGAGGCAGGGCCTTCTTGCCCCGGCCGTATTCTTATCTCTGGAAGCCGAGCGTACAAACACACACACACACACACACGCACGTTCGCACACACGCACACACACACACTCACACACGCACAAACACACGCACACACGCACACGTACACGCACACAGTCTCCACCTCTCGACTCCTATCCATTAGTCGCCTCTTACGACATTCAGGGACTTCTTGCCACGGCCGTGTTCTTATCTCTGCGAGCCGAACGGACACACACACACACTCACACACACGCACACACGCAAGCACACATACAGTATTCACCTCTCGACTTCTACCCATTATTCTCCTCTTACGACAGGCAGGGACTTCTTGCCACGGCCGTGTTCTTATCTCTGCAAGCCGAACGGACACACACACACGCACACACAAACACACGCACACAGGCACACACGCACATACGCACACACGCACACACTCTCCACCTCTCGATTCCTATCCATTAGTCGCCTCTTAAGAGAGGCAGGGCCTTCTTGCCCCGGCCGTATTCTTATCTCTGGAAGCCGAGCGTACAAACACACACACACACACACACACGCACGTTCGCACACACGCACACACACACACTCACACACGCACAAACACACGCACACAAGCACACACACACACACATACGCTCTTCACCTCTCGACTCCTATTCATTAGTCGCCTCTTACGACAGACAGGGACTTCTTGCCACGGCCGTGTTCTTATCTCTGCAAGCCAAACGGACACACACACACGCACACACACACACACGCACACGCACACGCACACGCACACGCACACACTCTTCACCTCTCGACTCCTACCCATTATTCTCCTCTTACGACAGGCAGGGACTTCTTGCCACGGCCGTGTTCTTATCTCTGCGAGCCGAATGGACACACACACACACACACTTACACACACACACGCACCCACGCACACACACACGCACACACGCACACACACACAAATACACTCTTCACCTCTCGACTCCTACCCATTAGTCGCATCTTACGACAGGCATGGACTTATTGCCTTGGCCGTATTCTAATCTCTGCGAGCCGAACGGACACACACACACTGACACACACACACATTCACACACACACTCACACACGTACGCACACACGCACACACACACATACACTCTTCACCTCTCGACTCCTACCCATTATTCTCCTATTACGACAGGCAGGGACTTCTTGCCACGGCCGTGTTCTTATCTCTGCAAGCCGAACGGACACACACACACGCATACACACACACTCTCCACCTCTCGACTCCTACCCATTAGTCGCCTCTTACGACAGGCAGGGCCTTCTTGCCTCGGCCGTATTCTTATCTCTGCAAGCCAAAGGGTAACACACACACAAATACACACACATACTTACACACGCAAAAACACACGCACACACACAAAGACACATACACTCTTCACCTCTCGACTCCTATTCATTAGTCGCCTCTTACGACAAGCAGGGACTTCTTGCCACGGCCGTGTTCTTATCTCTGCAAGCCGAACGGACACACACACACGCACACACAAACACACGCACACAGGCACACACGCACATACGCACACACGCACACACTCTCCACCTCTCGATTCCTATCCATTAGTCGCCTCTTAAGAGAGGCAGGGCCTTCTTGCCCCGGCCGTATTCTTATCTCTGGAAGCCGAGCGGACAAACACACACACACACACACGCACGTTCGCACACACGCACACACACACACTCACACACGCACAAACACACGCACACAAGCACACACACACACACATATACACTCTTCACCTTTCGACTCCTACCCATTAGTCGCCTCTTACAACAGGCAGGGACTACTGGCCACAGTCGAGTTCTTATCTCTGTGTGCCGAACGGACACACACACTCACACACACACTCACACACACACGCACGCACACACGCACACACACACACACGCACCCACGCACACGCACACGCACACGCACACACTCTTCACCTCTCGACTCCTACCCATTAGTCGCATCTTACGACAGGCATGGACTTATTGCCTTGGCCGTATTCTAATCTCTGCGAGCCGACCGGACACACACACACTGACACATACACACAATCACACACACACTCACATACGTACGCACACACGCAGACACACACATACACTCTTCACCTCTCGACTCCTACCCATTATTCTCCTCTTACGACAGGCAGGGACTTCTTGCCACGGACGTGTTCTTATCTCTGCAAGCCGAACGGACACACACATACACACACACTCACACACACACGCACACACGCACGCACACACGCACACACACATACACTCACACACACAAACACGCACATACGCACACACACATACATTCTTCACCTCTCGACTCCTACCTATTAGTCGTCTCTCACGACAGGCAGGGTCTTCTTGCCTCGGCCGTGTTCTTATCTCTGCAAGCCGAACGGACACACACACACTCACACACACACACACATACACTCTTAACCTCTCGACTCCTACCCATAAGTCGCCTCTTACGACATTCAGGGCCTTCTTGCCTTGGCCGTATTCTTATCTCTGCAAGCCAAACTGACACACACACACAAATACACACACATACTCACACACGCAAAAACACACGCACACACACAAAGACACATACGCTCTTCACCTCTCGACTCCTATTCATTAGTCGCCTCTTACGACAGGCAGGGACTTCTTGCCACGGCCGTGTTCTTATCTCTGCAAGCCAAACGGACACACACACACGCACACACACACGCACACGCACACGCACACGCACACACTCTTCACCTCTCGACTCCTACCCATTATTCTCCTCTTACGACAGGCAGGGACTTCTTGCCACGGCCGTGTTCTTATCTCTGCAAGCCGAACGGACACACACACACACACACACGCACACACAAAAACACGCACACAGGCACACACGCACACACGCACACGCACACGTACACGCACACAGTCTCCACCTCTCGACTCCTATCCATTAGTCGCCTCTTACGACATTCAGGGACTTCTTGCCACGGCCGTGTTCTTATCTCTGTGAGCCGAACGGACACACACACACACTCACACACACGCACACACGCAAGCACACATACAGTATTCACCTCTCGACTTCTACCCATTATTCTCCTCTTACGACAGGCAGGGACTTCTTACCACGGCCGTGTTCTTATCTCTGCAAGCCGAACGGACACACACACACGCACACACAAACACACGCACACAGGCACACACGCACATACGCACACACGCACACACTCTCCACCTCTCGATTCCTATCCATTAGTCGCCTCTTAAGAGAGGCAGGGCCTTCTTGCCCCGGCCGTATTCTTATCTCTGGAAGCCGAGCGGACAAACACACACACACACACGCACGTTCGCACACACGCACACACACACACTCACACACGCACAAACACACGCACACAAGCACACACACACACACATATACACTCTTCACCTTTCGACTCCTACCCATTAGTCGCCTCTTACAACAGGCAGGGACTACTGGCCACAGTCGAGTTCTTATCTCTGTGTGCCGAACGGACACACACACTCACACACACACTCACACACACACGCACGCACACACGCACACACACACACGCACCCACGCACACGCACACGCACACGCACACACTCTCCACCTCTCGACTCCTATCCATTAGTCGCCTCTTAAGACAGGCAGGGCCTTCTTGCCACGGACGTATTCTTATCTCTGCAAGCCGAACGGACACACATACATACACTCGCACACACACACACGTTCACACGAACACACACACACACACACGCACACACAAACACAATCACACACGAACACACGCACACACACACGTACACTCTTTACCTCTCGACTCCTACCCATTAGTCGCTCCCTACAGCAGGCATGGCCTTCTTGCCACGGCCGTATTCTTATCTCTGCGAGCAGAAGGGACCAACACACACACATACACATATACACACACACATGCTCACACACACACACACGCACACACGAACACACACACACACAAGCACACATACTCTCTTCACCTCTCGACTCCTACCCATTAGTTGCCTCTTACGACAGGCATGGCCTTCTTGCATACAGACACACATACACACTCACACACACACACACACACACACACACACCTACACTATTCACCTCTCGACTCTTACCTATTACTCGCCCCTTACGACAGACAGGGCCTTCTTGCCACCGCCGTATTCTTATCTCTGCGAGCCGAACGGACACACACACACACACTCACACACACGGACACACACACACCTACACTCTTCACCTCACGACTCCTACCTATTACTCGCCCCTTACGACAGGCAGGGCCTTCTTGCCTCGCTGTATTCTTATCTCTGCAAGCCGAACATACACACATACATGCACACACACTTACACACACGTTCACTCTTCACCTATCGACTCCTACCCATTAGTCGCTCCTTACAGCAGGCATGGCCTTCTTGCCACGACCGAATTCTTATCTCTGTAAGCCGAAGGGACACACACACATACACACACGCACACACACACGCGCACACACGCACACATGCACATACCTACACTCTCCACCTCTCGACTCCTACCCATTAGTCGCCTCTTACGACAGGCAGGGCCTTCTTGCTACGGCTGTATTCTTATCTCTGCAAGCCGAACGGACACACACACACATACACTCACACACGCACACACACACACTCACACACAGGTACACTCTTCATCTCGCGACTCCTACCCATTAGTCGCTCCTTACAGCAGGCATGGCCTTCTTACCACGGCCGTATTCTTATCTCTGCGAGCCGTAGGGATACACACACTCACACACACACGCACGCACGCACACACACACACTCACAAACATCCACACAGACGCACACGCACACACGCACGCTCACACGAACACACACACACACTCACACACGCACACACACACGCACACACGCACACACACACATACACTCTTCACCTCTCGACTCCTACCTATTAGTCGCCTTTTACGATAGGCACGGCCTTCTTGCCTCCGTCGTGTTCTTATCTCTGCAGGCCGAACTAACACACACACAAACTCACACACGCACACACACACGCGCACACACATACACTCTTCACCTCTCGACTCCTACTTATTAGTCGCTCCTTACAAGCGGCAGGGCCTTTTTGCCTCGGCCGTATTCTTATCTCTGCATGCCAAACGGACACACAAACATACACACGCACGCACACACACACACACACACATACACGCTTCACCTCTCGACTCCTACCAATTAGTCGCCCGTTACGACATTCAGGGCCTTCTTGCCACGGCCGTATTTTTATCTCTGCGAGCCGAGCGGACACACACACAGTCACACACATACATACACTATTCACCTCTCGACTCCTCCCTTTTGGTCGCCTCTTACGAGAGGCAGGGCCTTCTTGCCCCGGCCGTATCCTTATCTCTGCAAGCCGAACGGATACACACACGCACACACACACGCACGCACACACGCACACACACACACAAATACACTCTTCACCTCTCGACTCCTACCCATTAGTCGCCTTTTACGACTGGCATGTCCTTCTTGCCTCGAGCGTATTCTAATCTCTGCGAGCCGAACGGACACTTACATACACACACACACACTAACAAACGCACAAACACACACACACACGCACACACACATACACTCTTCACCTCTCGACTCCTACCCATTAGTCACCTCTTACGACAGGCATGGCATTCTTGCCACCGCTGCTTTCTTTTCTCTGCGAGCCGAAGGGACACACATACACACACACACTCACAAAGACACACACACGCACCCACACACGCACACACACATACACTAACATACACACACACGCACACACGCACACACACATACACTCTTCACCTCTCGATTCCCACCTATTAGTCGCCCCTTACAAGAGGCAGGGCCTTCTTGCCTTGGCCGTATTCTTATCTCTGCAAGCCAAAGGGTAACACACACACAAATACACACACAGACTTACACACGCAAAAACACACGCACACACACAAAGACACATACACTCTTCACGTCTCGACTCCTACCCATTAGTCGCCCTTTACGACAGGCAGGGCCTTCTTGCCACGGCCATGTTCTTATCTCTGAGAGCCGAACGGACATACACACACACTCACACACACACGCACGCTCACACGCACCCACACATGCACACACGCACAAGCACACGCACACGCACACACTCTCCACCTCTCGACTCCTATCCATTAGTCACCTCTTAAGACAGGCAGGGCCTTCTTGCCTCGGCCTTATTCTTATCTCTGCAAGCCGAACGGACTCACATACATACACACACGCTCACACACGCACACACACACGCACACACGCACACACACATACACTCTTTACCTCTCGACTCCTACCCATTAGTCGCCCTTTACGACAGGCAGGGCCTTCTTGCCACGGCCATGTTCTTATCTCTGAGAGCCGAACGGACATACACACACACTCACACACACACGCACGCTCACACGCACACACACATGCACACACGCACAAGCACACGCACACGCACACACTCTCCACCTCTCGACTCCTATCCATTAGTCACCTCTTAAGACAGGCAGGGCCTTCTTGCCTCGGCCGTATTCTTATCTCTGCAAGCCGAACGGACTCACATACATACACACACGCTCACACACGCACACACACACGCACACACGCACACACACATACACTCTTTACCTATCGACTCCTACCCATTAGTCGCCTCTTACGACAGGCAGGGCCTTCTTGCTACGGCCATGTTCTTATCTCTGCGAGCCGAACGGACATACACACACACTCAAACACACACGCACGCTCACACGCACACACACACACGCACACACGCACACGCACACGCACACGCACACACTCTCAACCTCTCGACTCCTATCCATTAGTCACCTCTTAAGACAGGCAGGGCCTTCTTGCCTCGGCCGTATTCTTATCTCTGCAAGCCAAACGGACACACACACACTCACACACACAAGCACGCACACATGCACACACACGCACACACACAAATACACTTTTCACCTCTCGACTCCTACCTATTAGTCGCCCCTTACAAGAGGCAGGGCCTTCTTGCCTCGGATGTATTCTTATCTCTGCAAGCCGAACGGACACACACACACTCACACACACACGCACGCACACACGCACACACACGCACACACACACACAAATACACTCTTCACCTCTCGACTCCTACCCATTAGTCGCCTCTTACGACAGGCATGGCCTTCTTGCCTTGGCCGTATTCTAATCTCTGCGAGCCGAATGGACACACACATACATACACACACACTTACACACGCACAAACACACACACACCCACACACGCACACACTCACATACCCTCTTCACCTCTCGACTCCTACCCATTAGTCGCCTCTTACGACAGGCAGGGCCTTCTTGCCACGGCCGTGTTCTCATTTCAGCGAGCCGACCGTACACACACATACACGCACACACAAACACACGCACACAGGCACAAACGCACACACGCAAACGCTCACGCACACGCACACACTCTACACCTCTCGACTCCCATCCATTAGTCGCCTCTTAAGACAGGCAGGGCCTTCTTGCCACGAACGCATTCTTATCTCTGCGAGCCGAACGGACACACACACACACTCACACACAAACACACACACGCAAGCACACATACACTATTCACCTCTCGACTTCTACCCATTATTCTCCTCTTACGATAGGCAGGGCCTTCTTGCCACGGCCGTGATCTCATCTCAGCGAGCCGACCGTACACACACATACACGCACACACAAACACACGCACACAGGCACAAACGCACACACGCAAACGCTCACGCACACGCACACACTCTACACCTCTCGACTCCCATCCATTAGTCGCCTCTTAAGACAGGCAGGGCCTTCTTGCCACGCACGCATTCTTATCTCTGCAAGCCGAGCGGACACACACACACACGCATACACAAAAACACGCACACAGGCACACACGCACACACGCACACACGCACACACGCACACACTCTCCACCTCTCGATTCCTATCCATTAGTCGCCTCTTAAGACAGGCAGGGCCTTCTTGCCACGGACGTATTCTTATCTCTGCGAGTCGAACGGACACACACACACGCACAGACAAACACACGCACACAGGCACACACGCACACACGCACACGTACACGCACACGCACACACTCTCCACCTCTCGACTCCTATCCATTAGTCGCCTCTTACGACAGGCAGGGACTTCTTGCCACGGCCGTGTTCTTATCTCTGCAAGCCGAACAGACACACACACACTCACACACACACACACATACACTCACACATGTACGCACACACGCACACACACACATACACTCTTCACCTCTCGACTCCTACCCATTATTCTCCTCTTACGACAGGCAGGGACTTCTTGCCACGGCCGTGTTCTTATATCTGCAAGCCGAACGGACACACACACACGCACACACACACGAATACGCACACTCACACGCACACACTCTTCACCTCTCGACTGCTACCCATTATTCTCCTCTTACGACAGGCAGGGACTTCTTGCCACGGCCGTGTTCTTATCTCTGCAAGCCAAACTGACACACACACACAAATACACACACATACTCACACACGCAAAAACACACGCACACACACAAAGACACATACGCTCTTCACCTCTCGACTCCTATTCATTAGTCGCCTCTTACGCCAGGCAGGGACTTCTTGCCACGGCCGTGTTCTTATCTCTGCAAGCCAAACGGACACACACACACGCACACACACACACACACGCACACGCACACGCACACACTCTTCACCTCTCGACTCCTACCCATTATTCTCCTCTTACGACAGGCAGGGACTTCTTGCCACGGCCGTGTTCTTATCTCTGCAAGCCGAACGGACACACACATACACACACACTCACACACACACGCACACACGCACGCACACACGCACACACACATACACTCACACACACAAACACGCACATACGCACACACACATACATTCTTCACCTCTCGACTCCTACCTATTAGTCGTCTCTCACGACAAGCAGGGTCTTCTTGCCTCGGCCGTGTTCTTATCTCTGCAAGCCGAACGAACACACACACACTCACACACACACACACACACATACACTCTTAACCTCTCGACTCCTACCCATTAGTCGCCTCTTACGACATTCAGGGACTTCTTGCCACAATCGTATTCTTATCTCTGCAAGCCGAACGGACACACACACATACTCACACACGCACACACACACGCACACACGTACACACACACATACACTCTTCACCTCTCGACTCCTACCCATTAGTCGCCCTTTACGACAGGCAGGGCCTTCTTGCCACGGCCATGTTCTTATCTCTGAGAGCTGAACGGACATACACATACACTCACACACACACGCACGCTCACACGCACACACACATGCACACACGCACACGCACACGCACACGCACACACTCTCCACCTCTCGACTCCTATCCATTAGTCACCTCTTAAGACAGGCTGGGCCTTCTTGCCTCGGTCGTATTCTTATCTCTGCAAGCCGAACGGACACACATACATACACACACGCTCACACACGCACACACACACGCACACACGCACACACACATACACTCTTTACCTCTCGACTCCTACCCATTAGTCGCCCTTTACGACAGGCAGGGCCTTCTTGCTACGGCCATGTTCTTATCTCTGCGAGCCGAACGGACATACACACACACTCAAACACACACGCACGCTCACCCGCACACACACACACGCACACACGCACACGCACACGCACACGCACACACTCTCAACCTCTCGACTCCTATCCATTAGTCACCTCTTAAGACAGGCTGGGCCTTCTTGCCTCGGCCGTATTCTTATCTCTGCAAGCCGAACGGACACACACACACTCACACACACAAGCACGCACACATGCACACACACGCACACACACAAATACACTTTTCACCTCTCGACTCCTACCCATTAGTCGCCTCTTACGACAGGCATAGCCTTTTTGCCTCGGCAGTATTCTAATCTCTGCGAACCGAATGGACACACACATACATACACACACACACACATTTACACACGTACAAACACACACACACCCACACACGCACACACACATACACATACATTATTCACCTCTCGACTCATACCTATTAGTCGCCCCTTACAAGAGGCAGGGCCTTCTTGCCTCGGACGTATTCTTATCTCTGCAAGCCGAACGGACACACACACACTCACACACACACGCACGCACACACGCACACACACGCACACACACACACACACACAAATACACTCTTCACCTCTCGACTCCTACCCATTAGTCGCCTCTTACGACAGGCATGGCCATCTTGCCTTGGCCGTATTCTAATCTCTGCGAGCCGAATGGACACACACATACATACACACACACACTTACACACGCACAAACACACACACACCCACACACGCACACACTCACATACCCTCTTCACCTCTTGACTCCCATCCATTAGTCGCCTCTTAAGACAGGCAGGGCCTTCTTGCCACGAACGCATTCTTATCTCTGCAAGCCGAACGGACACACACACACACGCACACACAAAAACACGCACACACGCACACACTCTCCACCTCTCGATTCCTATCCATTAGTCGCCTTTTAAGACAGGCAGGGCCTTCTTGCCACGGACGTATTCTTATCTCTGCGAGTCGAACGGACACACACACACACGCACAGACAAACACACGCACACAGGCACACACGCACACACGCACACGTACACGCACACGCACACACTCTCCACCTCTCGACTCCTATCCATTAGTCGCCTCTTACGACAGGCAGGGACTTCTTGCCACGGCCGTGTTCTTATCTCTGCAAGCCGAACGGACACACACACACTCACACACACACACATACACTCACACATGTACGCACACACGCACACACACACATACACTCTTCACCTCTCGACTCCTACCCATTATTCTCCTCTTACGACAGGCAGGGACTTCTTGCCACGGCCGTGTTCTTATATCTGCAAGCCGAACGGACACACACACACGCACACACACACACGAATACGCACACTCACACGCACACACTCTTCACCTCTCGACTCCTACCCATTATTCTCCTCTTACGACAGGCAGGGACTTCTTGCCACGGCCGTGTTCTTATCTCTGCAAGCCGAACGGACACACATACACACACACTCACACACACACGCACACACGCACGCACACACGCACACACACATACACTCACACACACAAACACGCACATACGCACACACACATACATTCTTCACCTCTCGACTCCTACCTATTAGTCGTCTCTCACGACAGGCAGGGTCTTCTTGCCTCGGCCGTGTTCTTATCTCTGCAAGCCAAACTGACACACACACACAAATACACACACATACTCACACACGCAAAAACACACGCACACACACAAAGACACATACGCTCTTCACCTCTCGACTCCTATTCATTAGTCGCCTCTTACGCCAGGCAGGGACTTCTTGCCACGGCCGTGTTCTTATCTCTGCAAGCCAAACGGACACACACACACGCACACACACACACACACGCACACGCACACGCACACACTCTTCACCTCTCGACTCCTACCCATTATTCTCCTCTTACGACAGGCAGGGACTTCTTGCCACGGCCGTGTTCTTATCTCTGCAAGCCGAACGGACACACACATACACACACACTCACACACACACGCACACACGCACGCACACACGCACACACACATACACTCACACACACAAACACGCACATACGCACACACACATACATTCTTCACCTCTCGACTCCTACCTATTAGTCGTCTCTCACGAGAAGCAGGGTCTTCTTGCCTCGGCCGTGTTCTTATCTCTGCAAGCCGAACGAACACACACACACTCACACACACACACACACATACACTCTTAACCTCTCGACTCCTACCCATTAGTCGCCTCTTACGACATTCAGGGACTTCTTGCCACAATCGTATTCTTATCTCTGCAAGCCGAACGGACACACACACATACTCACACACGTACACACACACATACACTCTTCACCTCTCGACTCCTTCCCATTAGTCGCCCTTTACGACAGGCAGGGCCTTCTTGCCACGGCCATGTTCTTATCTCTGAGAGCCGAACGGACATACACATACACTCACACACACACGCACGCTCACACGCACACACACATGCACACGCGCACACGCACACGCACACGCACACACTCTCCACCTCTCGACTCCTATCCATTAGTCACCTCTTAAGACAGGCTGGGCCTTCTTGCCTCGGTCGTATTCTTATCTCTGCAAGCCGAACGGACACACATACATACACACACGCTCACACACGCACACACACACGCACACACGCACACACACATACACTCTTTACCTCTCGACTCCTACCCATTAGTCGCCCTTTACGACAGGCAGGGCCTTCTTGCTACGGCCATGTTCTTATCTCTGCGAGCCGAACGGACACACATACATACACTCGCACACACACACACGTTCACACGAACACACACACACACACACG
>NW_027311888.1:437500-440000 GCF_040954645.1 Diabrotica undecimpunctata | reverse complement strand
ACACACACACATACACACACACACTCACACACGCAAACACACACGCACACACACACACAAACACTCTTCACCTCTCGACTCCTACCCATTAGCCGCTAATTACAACAAGCATGGCCTTCTTGTCACGGCCGTATTCTTATGTCTGCAAGCCGAACGGACACACACACCCATACACACACACTCACATACGCACAAACACACACACACGCACACACACATACACTCTTCATCTCTCGACTCCTACCCATTAGTCACCTCTTACGACAGGCATGGCAATCTTGCCACCACTGTTTTCTTTTCTCTGCGAGCCGAAGGGACACACATACACACACACACTCACGGACACACACACACGCACGCACACAGGCACATACACATACACTCACACACACACACGCACACACGCACACACACATACACTCTTCACCTCTCGATTCCTACCTATTAGTCGCCCCTTACAAGAGGCAGTTCTTGCCTCGGCCGTATTCTTATCTCTGCAAGCCAAACGGACACACACACATACTCACACACGCACACACACGCATACACACATACACTCTTCACCTCTCGTCTCCTACCTATTAGTCGCCCCTTACAAAAGGCAGGGTCTTCTTGCCTTGGCCGTATTCTTATCTCTGCAAGCCAAACGGACACACAAACATACACACACACTCACACACGCACACACACGCACACACGCACACACACACATATACACTCTTCACCACTCGACTCTTACCTATTAGTCGCCTCTTACGACAGGCAGGGCCTTCTTGCCACGGCCGTGTTCTTATCTCTGCGATCCTACTGGACACGCACACACTCACACACACAAATACACACACACACTCACACACGCACACACACGCACATACGCACACACACACACACACACACATACACTCTTCACCTCTCGACTCCTACCCATTAGTCGCCTCTTACGAAAGGCAGGGCCTTCTTGCCACGGCCGTGTTCTTATCTCTGCGAGCTGACCGGACACACACACACACTCACACAAGCACACACACGCACACACGCACACACACACATACACTCTTCACCTCTCGACTTCTACCCATTAGTCACCGCTTACGACAGGCAGGGCCTTCTTGGCACGGACGCGTTCTTATCTCTGCGAGCCGACCGGACACACACACACTCACACACGCACACACACACGCACACACGCACACACACACATATACTCTTCACCTCTCGACTCCTACCAATTAGTCGCTACTTACGACAGGCAGGGCCTTCTTGCCTCGGCCGTTAGCTTATTTCTGCAAGCCGAACGGACACACACACACTCACACACACACGCACGCACACACGCACACACACAAAAACACTTTTCACCTCTCGACTCCTACCCATTAGTCGCCTCTTACGACAGGCATGGCCTTCTTGCCTCGGCCGTATTCTAATCTCTGCGAGCCGAATGGACACACACATACATACGCACACACTTACACACGCACAAACACACACACACCCACACACGCACACACACACATACACTATTCACCTCTCGACTCCTACCTATTAGTCGCCCCATAAAAGAGGCAGGGCCTTCTTGCCTCGGCCGTATTCTTATTTCTGCAATCCAAACAGACACACACACATACACACACTCTTACACACGCACACACACGCACACGCCTCTTACGACAGGCAGGGCCTTCTTGCCACGGCCGTGTTCTTATCTCTGCGAGCCGACTGGACACACACACTCACACACACAAATACACACACACACTCACACACGCACACACACGCACACACGCACACTCACACACACATACACTCTTCACCTCTCGACTCCTACCTATTAGTCGCCCCATACAAGAGGCAGGGCCTTCTTGCCTCGGCCGTATTCTTATTTCTGCAAGCCAAACAGACACACACACATACACACACACTTACACACGCACACACACGCACACGCCTCTTACGACAGGCAGGGACTTCTTGCCACGGCCGTGTTCTTATCTCTGCGAGCCGACTGGACACACACACTCACACACACAAATACACACACACACATACACACACACACACTCACACACACACACGCACACACGCACGCATACACGCAGACACACATACACTCACACACACACAAACACGCACACACGCACACACACATACATTCTTCACCTCTCTAATCCTACCTATTAGTCGCCTCTCACGACAGGCAGGGCCTTCTTGCCTCGGCCGTGTTCTTATTTCTGCAAGACGAACGGACACACACACACATACTCACACACGCACACACGCACGCACACACACACACATACACTCACACACACACAAACACGTACACACGCACACACACATACATTCTTCACCTCTTGACTCCTACCTATTAGTCGCCTCTTACGACAGGCAGGGCCTTCTTGCCTTGGCCGTGTTCTTATCTCTGCAAGCCGAACGGACACACACACATACTCACACACGCACACACACGCACACACGCACACACACACACATACACTCT
>NW_027311888.1:432500-435000 GCF_040954645.1 Diabrotica undecimpunctata | reverse complement strand
TTATCTCTGCAAACTGAAAGGACACACACACTCACACACACAAGCACGCATACACGCACACACACACACACACGCACACACACACACACACACACAATTACACTCTTTACCTCTCGACTCCTACCCATTAGTCGCCTCTTACGACAAGCATGGCCTTCTTGCCACCGCTGTTTTCTTATCTCTGCGAGACGAAGGGACACACACACACATACACACACACGCACACACACACGCGCACAAACGCACGCACACATACATTATTCACCTCTCGACTCCTACCCATTAGTCGCCCATTACGACAGGCATGGCCTTCTTGCCATCGCTGTTTTCTTATCTCTGCGAGCCGAAGGGACACACACATACACACACACTCACACACACACGCACGCACACATACACTCTTCACCTCTCGACTCCTACCCATTAGTCGCCTCTTACGACAGGCAGGGCCTTCTTGCCACGGCCGTGTTCTTATCCCTGTGAGCCAACCGGACACACACACTCACACACACATACACACACACACACTCACACATGCACGCACACACGCACACACTTACACACGCATACACACACACACATACACTTTTCACCTCTCGACTCCTACCCATTAGTCACCTCTTACGACAGGCATGGCCTTCTTGAAACCGCTGATTTCTTATCTCTGCGAGCCGAAGGGACACACATACACATACACACACACTCACACACACACGCACACATGCACGCACACATACACTCTTCACCTCTCGACTCCTACCCATTAGTCGCCCCATACAAGAGGCAGGTCCTTCTTGCCTCGGCCGTATTCTTATTTTTGCAAGCCAAACAGACACACACACATACACACACACATACACACACACTTACACACGCACACACACGCACACGCCTCTTACGACAGGCAGGGCCTTCTTGCCACGGTCGTGTTCTTATTTCTGCAAGCCGAACGGACACACACACACACGCACACACAAACACACGCACACAGGCATACACGCACACACGCACACGCACACGCACACACTCTCCACCTCTCGACTCCTATCCATTAGTCGCCTCTTAAAACAGGCAGGGCCTTCTTGCCACAGACGTATTCCTATCTCTGCGAGCCGAACGGACACACACACACACTTGCACACACACACACACACACACACACACACACACACGCTTCACCTCTCGACTCCTACCAATTAGTCGCTCCTTACAGCAAGCATGGCCTTCTTGCCACAGACGTAATCTTATCTCTGCGAGCCGAAGGGATACACACACACACACACATACACACACACGTACTCACACACACGCGCAAACACGCACGCACACACGCACACACACACACGCACACACGCACGCACACACGCACACACATACACTTACACACGCACACACACACGCACACACGCACACACACACACATACACTCTTCACCTCTCGACACCTACCTATTAGTCGCCTCTTACGATAGGCAGGGCCTTCTTGCCTCGGTCGTGCTCTTATCTCTGCAAGCCGAACTAACACACACACATACTCACACACGCACACACACGCACACACGCATACACACATACACTCTTCACCTCTCGACTCCTACTTATTAGTCGCCCCTTACAAGAGGAAGGGCCTTCTTGCCTCGGCCGTATTCTTATCTCTGCAAGCCAAACAGACACACACACATACACACACACACGCACACACACGCACACACGCACACACACACACACACACATACACTCTTCACCTCTTGACTCCTACCCATTAGTCGCCTCTTAACGACAGGCAGTGCCTTCTTGCCACGGCCGTGTTCTCATCTCTGCGAGCCGACCGGACACACACACACACTGACACACACACATACACACACACACTCACACACGCACGCACACACGCACACACACACATACACTATTCACCTCTCGACTCCTACCCATTATTCTCCTCATACGACAGGCAGGGACTTCTTGCCACAGCCGTGTTCTTATCTCTGCAAGCCAAACGGTCACACACAAACACACGCACACACACACACACGCACACGCACACGCACACGCACACACTCTCCACCTCTCGACTCCTATCCATTAGTCGCCTCTTACGACAGGCATGGCCTTCTTGCCACCGCTTTTTTCTTATCTCTGCGAGCGAAGGGACACACACACACACATACACACACACACTCACACACACACACACGCACACACGCACGCACACACGCACACACACATACACTCACACACACACAAACACGCACACACGCACACACACATACATTCTTCACTTCTCTAATCCTACCTATTAGTCGCCTCTCACGACAGGCAGGGCCTTCTTGCCTCAGCCGTGTTCTTATCTCTGCAAGCCGAACGGACACACACACATACTCACACACGCACACACACACGCACACACGCACACACACATACACTCTTCACCTCTCGACTCCTACCTATTAGCTGCCTCTTACGTTAGGCAGGGCCTTCTTGCCTCGGTCGTGTTCTTA